>NC_084605.1:1645500-1678000 GCF_033807715.1 Cololabis saira | reverse complement strand
ATACGACATCAAAAGACTGAAGCGCTGAGGATGAAGATGAGGAACACAACTTTGATGAAGACGACAATTCAATTCAATTTTATTTATATAGCGTCTAAAGGCCCTGACACACCAAGCCGACTTTCGACATGTTGAATCGGCGTCGGGCCGTTGGTCAAACAGCTCACTCTGTGATTGGCTGTTCCCAGAATTTCCCAGAATGCTTTTCGTCGTCATTTGCGGACTGAATAAAAACAAAAACATAGCGGACATTTCTTATGAATAAAATCAATATTTTGAGTTAGTTTCTGCATAAAAATGCGTTTTGATTACATTTCTAGCGAGAAATAAATATTTTACTTTCATAATATTCACTCAGTGAATGTATATAATCACTCGCTTGTCTTTTTCAAACCGCGCCAGAATAAAGGCTGATTTATGGTCTGTGCTGCACCAACGCAGAACCTACGGCGTAGGTTACGCGGCGACCTGCGCCGTACGCCGTACCCAACACCGTAGGCTCTGCGTTGATTTAACGTGGAACCATAAATCAGCTCCGGAGCCGGCAGGCAGAAATCCAGAAATTTTCGGAGCAAATTTCTTAACAGGCGTAGCTACAACTGTTAGATTTCATCTATTAAACCAACATTTATCTTCCTAAATGATTTATTTCAGCCAGCCATTTATTTTAATTCTCCACAGAGCTGCAGGTGGTTGTGCCGTCTGTTTTGTATTGCACTTGTGTTGTTGAAAAAAAAAGCGCTGTCCTCCTCCTTGAGCCCCTGAATACAGACTACCGCCACCTACTGGTATGGAGGGGAATTACCTCTCACGCATGCGCAGAACGTATGTGCTAGTCCGCCATCGGGTTTCGTATTTGCGGTGTGTCCAAAGAGCCGACACAGGCCGACACAGCAGTCGGCAGAGAGCGGGGGAAATCGGGTTGGTGTGTCAGGGCCTTAATACAACAGATGTTGTCTCTAGACGGTTTCCAGAGACCCAGAACATGAACATAAACATAAACCTCCGAGCATTTATTGACAATGAGGAAAACAAAGATGAAGGTGAGAAGTGACGACAAGCAGGACCTTGAAATAAAAGATAACAACACCTGGAACAGAGGTGAAGAAAGAGGATGCACCAGCGCCGCGGTAAAGTCAACACAAACTTTGGACTCCTCACACACACACACACACACACACACACACACACACACACACACCAGATACTAGCTAGCTTCCCATCGGTTCTACTTTCCCACAGATTTTGGTCATTAAATCCACCAGAAATGTTTCTGAACATGTCGTTCTTTCACACCTGAAGCAAGAGTTTTGTTCTTCTGATGCACATGTAGCTTTAGCAGCTGTAGCTTTAGCAGCTTTAGCTTTAGCAGCTGTAGCTTTAGCAGCTGTAGCTTTAGCAGCTGTAGTTTTAGCATCTGTAGCTTTAGCAGCTGCAGCTTTAGCAGCTGCAGCTTTAGCAGCTGTAGCTTTAGCAGCTGTAGCTTTAGCAGCTGTAGCTGTAGCAGCTGTAGCTTTAGCAGCTGTAGCTTTAGCAGCTGTAGCTTCAGCAGCTGTAGCTTCAGCAGCTGTAGCTGTAGCAGCTGTAGCTTTAGCAGCTGTAGCTTTAGCAGCTGTAGCTGTAGCAGCTGTAGCTTTAGCAGCTGTAGCTTTAGCAGCTGTAGCTTTAGCAGCTGTAGCTTTAGCAGCTGTAGCTGTAGCAGCTGTAGCTTCAGCAGCTGTAGCTTCAGCAGCTGTAGCTTCAGCAGCTGTAGCTTCAGCAGCTTTAGCTGTAGCAGCTGTAGCTTTAGCAGCTGTAGCTTTAGCAGCTGTAGCTTTAGCAGCTGTAGCTTCAGCAGCTGTAGCTTCAGCAGCTGTAGCTTTAGCAGCTGTAGCTTTAGCAGCTGTAGCTGTAGCAGCTGTAGCTTTAGCAGCTGTAGCTTTAGTAGCTGTAGCTTCAGCAGCTGTAGCTTCAGCAGCTGTAGCTTCAGCAGCTGTAGCTTCAGCAGCTGTAGCTTTAGCAGCTGTAGCTTTAGCAGCTGTAGCTTTAGCTGCTCAGGCAAAACTTCACACTTTCCTGAAAAGTAGATCCGACTCAGTGGTCCAGGGTGTCTAGCGCCACAACGGCTCAACGACGGCTAACTATGGAGCTAGAACAGTCTCATAATTCACAAATGCACACGCCGATCCGCAAATGCACAGGACAAGATTCACAAATGCACAGAACAATTCACACGAGCGTAGGACAAGATACACACATGTATTTTTGATGCACACACAAATATAACTTGATTTACAAACGTTTTTTTGTCTGTGAGCCGCGCTGGATTTGTGTGTGACTTTTGAGACTCTCCTGACGTGACTCCATCCACAAATATGTTTTTTTAAACACGGAAGGATCTGCAACCAATCAGATTTCTTCCTTTGTTCCAGCCAATCATAAGAGAGGAGGACTGTCTCAGAAAATTAGAATATTGTGACAAAGTTCTTTATTTTCTGTAATGCAATTAAAAAAAACAAATGTCATACATTCTGGATTCATTACAAATCAACTGAAATATTACAAGCCTTTTATTATTTTAATATTGCTGATTATGGTTTACAGTTTAAGATTAAGATTCCCAGAATATTCTAATTTTTTGAGATAGGATATTTGAGTTTTCTTAAACTGTAAGCCATGATCAGCAATATTAAAATAATAAAAGGCTTGCAATATTTCAGTTGATTTGTAATGAATCCAGAATGTATGACACTTTTGCATTACAGAAAATAAAGGACTTTATCACAATATTCTAATTTTCTCAGACAGTCCATATTTGTGTGTAGCATCAAAAATACATTTGTGTATTTTGTCCTACGCACGTGTGAATCGGTCTGTGCATTTGCCAACAGCTGCATCACAAACCAGCTTCCATCCTGCAGCAGCAGCTGATCAATCAAACACTTGCTGGTGTCGCGATGCGGGTCAGCGCTGATCAGCCCAGAACCCAGAACCATTTAGTGAACCAGATCAATCAATCCAGCGGATCGATGAACCCGGAGCGGCGCGTTGCTCCTCCTCAGGTAACAGGAGTCGACTTGTTTCATCGCTTCACATTCCAGCTGACAAACTTCAAACACTCGCCGAGGCCGAGGCTGAGGCTCCGCCCCCAGGCCTGATCCGGCCCGCCGGGCCAGAACAGAACCGCTAACGGAGCCGCTAACGGACCTGACGGAGCCGCCGGGTCGGAGAGGATCTGTTCAGGTCCTGCAGCCGCGGATCAGAGCAAATCAGAGCAACCGGTTCAGCTTTACAGGTGGGATTATTGATCTGATCGATCAGACAGAACAAGGGAGAAGATGAAGGTCCAGGGATCCTGATCCGGATCAGAACCTTCTCACTGACTCTCAACGATCCAACAACGACCCAACAACGACAAAGGTGGGCAAGATAAGCTTTGTGCTTCAAGCCCAGACCTTTTCAGTCAAATAATCACAATGTTGACCAGGGAAAAACCTGTGTTATCTTGTTTGTTAATTTTTATGTTTGTGATTGACCGAAATAAATATTAACTAACTAACTAACTGACAATGACCCACCAACGAGTCCACAACGACCCAACAATATAAACTATAAATCAGTATATATTAATATTTACACGTTTACACATAGCCGGGTATTTACAAAAATTGATATTTCCCCCTCTACGTTTTGAAAAATTCCATCGTTTACACAAGATCGTTTTCAAACTCTCTTCGTTTACACGGATCCGCATGAAAACGCTGTTAACGTCATGCCAGCCAATCAGAATCCTGGAAAAAACATCAACAAATGACACGTGTAACTTCCAGTTAAGGCTGAATTATGGTTCTGCGTTACACCAACGCAGAGCTACGGCGTAGGGTACGCGGCGACGCACACCGTACGCCGTAGCTCTGCGTTGATTTAACGCGGGACCATAATTCAGGCTTTACTTCCAAGATGAACCAGAGTCTTTGGTTTGGAGTGACAGAGAAGTGGAGTTACTTTTAAGTGTGACGTTAGAATATAAAACAGGTAAAATACAAGAAAATATTGACGGTTACAAACTGATTGTAACCACAGGTCGCACACATGACGCTGGTGACGTTTCTGTCTCATAATGTGACGTTCTGAAGCCTAAATGTCCGTTTCTCTCCGTTTACAAACAAACGTGAAGACGGGGTTTTGCAAATCTCCACTTCGGCCGGAGTTTTCAGAAATGATGGTTTTCGGAGACTTTGAGCTTCGTTTTCGTGTAAACAAACGACCAAAACGCATGAAAACACCAGCGTTTTTGCTAGGTGGAAACGGGGCCATAGATATATAAATACTGCACGTATAGTACAACTCAATATATCCACATACATACCTACATATAACATATATGTTATGTATATGTCTAGCCTCCCTCTCTTTCAAAAAATATCCCCTGTATATGTCCCGGTAATTAATTATTCTTTGCTTTGAACAAAGAATGTATCCGCCTATGCCTATTAAGTTAAGTTTAAGTTTATTTAGACGGGACAATGTATATGAATGAACATTAATCAGTGTAAATACACCAGATTTTAGCAGAAGTTTCCACCCACAGTCCCCACAGAAAACATAAAAACTATTCAGTCAAACAAAACAATCACACTAAGGAACAAACATTAAACATACATAGTAGCAAAATAGATTTAGCAGCATTTAAGAGCGGTATGGATTGTATCTTAAAGTGACTTGAATCTAAAGTGACTTGAGCAAAAATGCATATTACAATAATGAAATAGCAGCGATGGTGATATTATGGTACTGAGAGAATCCAAGCTGTGTAAGAAACAGTACAAAGTGTGTGTTGCATTTGTACATTGCCCTGTACGTATGAATTAAAACAGGTAATTAACATTAAAACAAACTACACAACCTATACATCCATCTATACATCCTGCTATTCGTTCCACAGATTACTGGTTCAGGCTCTTGTGGGTCAGTATTGAGCTCTGTTTCCTGTCTGCAACATAAAAACATAACGCCAGCGGGTCCAGAGGTCAGCGGGGCTTTTAGAAACATCTCAACACACGGAGGAAAAACACGGACCAACAACCGACCCGTCAGGTCCACGTTCTGCAGGGTTCCTGCACATGTTTCAAAGTCAAATTCAAACACTTTTCAAGGGTCATTTTCAAAATCTTCAAGCACCTTATCGCTGGGGTAAAATATCTCCAAGAATATATTTCCTAACTATTTATGTCCGCTTTTTATCACAATTATGTACATTGTATCGTGCTGTAAACATCTAGCTATGTTTCATCTCTCTGATTTTCAGGGTTCCTACGGGGGCTGGAAATCCTTGAAAGTGCTTGAATTTCAATGTTGTGTTTTCAAGGACTGAAAAGTGCTTGAATTTAAGTTTAAGTGCTTGAAATTATAACTATATAAATTGGTCTTTCACCAAACTGGGATCAGACTATAGTTTAGTTATTACTAGGAGAAATAAAATCAGTAAAGATGAAACATAACTAGATGTTTACAGCACCATACAATGAACATAATTGTGATAAAAAGTGGAAAAAATATTTATGAGTACACATATATATATATATATATATATATATATATATATATATATATATACACATATATACATATATACACACACACACACACACACACATACATATACTCATAATTATTTCCGCTTTTTATCACAATTATATTATTATAGTATATATATTCCTGTAGATATTTAACCCCAGCGATACGGTGCTTGAAGATTTTGAAAATTACCCTTGAAAGTGCTTGAATTTGACCTTGAAAAAGGTGTCGGAACCCTGGACTTTATTTCCCCTTGTAATAACTAAACTACACAGTGGTATCCCAATTTTGTGAAAGACACAAGAGTTATAATTTCAAGCACTTAAACTAAAATTCAAGCACTTTTCAGGCCTTGAAAACACAACATTGAAATTCAAGCACTTTCAAGGATTTCAAGCCCCCGTAGGAAACCCTGATCCAGGCTAGAGAGACTGACATATATAATAGAACCAAAACTAGGATAAATACTACTGAAAGATGCATATAATAGAACCAAAACTAGGATAAATACTAAAGAAAGATGCATATAATAGAACCAAAACTAGGATAAATACTACTGAAAGATGCATATCGGTTACATGAGTTAAAATATGGAACAGCCTAAATAATGAATTAAAAAACTGTAGTTCAATAAATACATTTAAAACAATGTATAAATCCAATATAATCGAAATATACAGAACATTAGTGTGATACAAAACTATAAAGGAAAGAAAGAAAGAAAGAAAGAAAGAAAGAAAGAAAGAAAGAAAGAAAGAAAGAAAGAAAGAAAGAAAGAAAAGAAAGAAAGAAAGAAAGAAAGAAAGAAAGAAAGAAAGAAAGAAAGAAAGAAAGAAAGAAAGAAAGAAAGAAAGAAAGAAAGAAAGAAAGAAAGAAAGAAAGAAAGAAAGAAAGAAAGAAAGAAAGAAAGAAAGAAAGAAAGAAAGAAAGAAAGAAAGAAAGAAAGAAAGAAAGAAAGAAAGAAAGAAAGAAAGAAAGAAAGAAAGAAAGAAAGAAAGAAAGAAAGAAAGAAAGAAAGAAAGAAAGAGATAAATTCCCGTAGATATGTTTTTGTGTAACAAACATGGAGGATCTGAGTCGTTCCAGTTTTGCAGTAACAGGTGGATTCATTTAATTGTTTTTTATTAATTCAATATAATTGTTGTAGTTTAGTAGCATTTAGTATATTTTAGAGCAGTGATTTGGCTCCAAAGACTGAATGTGGAGATAGATTTATAGTAAAATGCCAGAAATGATCGTGATACATTTTTTAGTCCATACCGCCCATCCCTACTAAGAAGTAAACTAAGTTAAAAAGGGAAGGCACAATAAGCTCAGGCTTCAGCTGCACCTTTTGGTCGGTTTATTCCTTACTTCTTTTAATTATTTCTTTCCTACTAAAGGAAATTAAATGCTAAGTATTTGTCAATGGAAACTGATCGACCAAATAAACTACTACTGCCTGGTCCCGGTTCCTGCTGGTTCCTGGCGTGTCCAGGTACCGCGGCGTCAGCAGAAGCAGCTAGGGGGGGTTGGGTTGGGGGTTAGCGGAGCTTAACACCGTAGCATCTGGAAGACGTTAGCTGGCCGTTGAGCAAACAGGGCGGAGCGGAGAAAGGCCTTTCTGCTCCAGTGTGTGGACAACAGAGCTCTTTTATTCTCCACCAACTCTTTCCACCGCCGGCACCGGCGGCTCGCAGGAAGTGCCAGCTCCGTCCGGAGGCCGAGCAGCTCCCGGCGCCGCCAAAAACACGCTAACACGCCCTCGGAGCAGCTCGGAGCAGCTCTGGAGAAGCCCCCGGGCTGCTCCGGAGCTGCCCGGGGGGCTTCTCTGGAGCATCAAACCTCCACATCCACAGACACACTCGGGGAAACAGACGTCTGACTTTCATCAAAACATCATCAAGTAGTTCCTGGAAGGCGGCGCTCGGTACCGACGGCCGCGCTGACGATAAAAACAGCCTTTTCTGAGCGGCGCTACGGCCCTGGGGGGGGGCGGGGGGGGAAGAGACGCCTGGTTCCTGAGAACCAGAGACGCCTGAAAAACAAGGAAACGTAACGACTAGGGGTGCAACGGATCAGGTTTTATACCGAGAACCGTTGCATCCCTAGTAACAACGCGTCTTGTTGCGATGGACGTCCCGGGTCACTCGAGGTCACGGCGGACAGAACGAGGGAAACAAAGACTGCGTTTCCATGCATCAATAACCCGGTTTTACACGGCCATGTAAACACCAATAACCCCTTTGAATAACCAGAATTAGCTCACAAAACAAATAGGCTTCATATTCACACCACTCTCGCTACCACAATGCGTAAGAATAAAGAATCGGCACTGGCGTTGTCAGCCCTCGGCCTTCAGCTTGTGGAAGAAAAGAGGAGGCGGAGGCGAAAAATAAGAAGAAACCGCACTACATGGGTGAAATCATTCTCGTGCACTGATTCGCTACCTGAACAGCCAATCACAGAGTGAGCTGTTTGACCGACGGCCGACGCCGATTCGACATGTCGTGTGAAAAGCTCCCGATGGGAGGCCGACCTGTGGCGACGTGCGGGACACACCGGGGAAACTAGGCCGACAGACGCACCGACGCTCAACGACGGCCCGACGGCCGACAGTCGGCTTGGTGTGTCAGGGCCTTTAGGCGTGAAAGCACCTGGACCGGGTGTCTGCAGCATCTCAGCTCATCGTTTCAGAAGAGAGCAGAAATAAACGATGGCCTCAGAAGCTAAGCTACACCACGCGGAGGCCCCGCGGCCCGCCGTCACCTCCACTCCTCTTTCTCTCCATCCTTCCTGGATTTCAGTCCAGACCAACCGACCAGACACTGGAGGGATGAAGGGATGAAGGGATGAAGCGACGCGGAGCTGCTGCTCAGCACTTAATCTGGAGACAAACGCTGACTCGGCAGAATCGTAGCCACCGCGGGGGCCCGGAGGGGGAGGGGCGGTGGTCTGGGACCGTCTGGATCTCACTGATACCAATACGCCTCACCAATACTGACAACCATCTCTAGGATAAGGAACAATAAGGTCTGAGGCACGGCGCATAACAACAATAATAATAATAATAATAATAATAATAATAATAATAATAATGATAATAATAATAATAATAAACTTTATAACGGTAGCCGTGTTGCAGCTTCACCTGGAGACACCGAGCTGAACAATAACGGTCAATGACGTTGGCGTTTTATGACACCGTCCCCTCTGATCAAACCCCCAGGGGAATATTTAGCTTAGTTTAGTTTTTTTATTGCTCCTTTCAATTTCCACAACACCAATAGCCCAAAGTACAGGTGTAAATAGTCAGTGTAATACAAAAAATTATATATATATATATATATATATATATAATTTTTTGGGTATATACAGGACTGTCTCAGAAAATTTGAATATTGTGATAAAGTTCTCAATTTCCTGTAATTCAATTAAAAAAAAACAAAAATGTCATACATTCTGGATTCATTACAAATCAACTGAAATATTGCAAGCCTTTTATTGTTTTAATATTGCCGATTATGGCTTACAGCTTAAGATTCCCAGAATATTCTTTTTTTATTTTATTCTGACATCCACTGCCAATCCAGGAAGCAGGAACACACGGAGGCGCAAGGTGAGCACTGAAATCTGCAACAAAAACCACAAACTAAACACAAAACCGACACGGAGCCGACCAAAACACGAGCAGCAATCGACCCAAATCTGGAGATCTGATCACAGTCTGAGCTAAGCTACCGCTACCGCTAACTAACTCCAAAAACTACAGAGCAAGCATGCAGGTGAACAAGCCAGTGTGTATGTCTATGTGTGCGTGCGTGCGTGCGTGCATGCATCTATATGTATATTTCTGAGTAGCTGTATGTGTGTGAGCGTGTATGTCTGGCTAAGTGTGTGTGTGTGTAATAATCCTATCAAAGTTCCACCTGAAGTGTAGCTATAGTGGGGGAGGGGGAGAAGGCAACCCAGCCATCCGCGAGACCAGGGGCCGACAAGGAAGAACCCGGAACCCAGGCCACCGGCAACCCCACAGAGGGGAGATGCAACTGCCTATACATCCACTTATGTACCTGCTTATACATCCACCTATACAACAGCCTATAATATAATAATACATTTTCCTTTAAAGGCGCCTTTCTTGGCACTCAAGGTCGCCGTACACAACTCGTTAAAAAATAAAACGAGCAGAACACGTTTAAAAACATCAAAAAACGTTTAAAAATAGCAGAGGTAAGAAATAAAAAAAGAAACAACAGAGAAATGGACATTAAATGAGGTATCAGTCTAGAACAAATGGGTTTTGAGTTGGGATTTGAAAAGAGGGAATCCACCTATACAACAGTTAGTTGCAGCCCTAGTGTCCGGCACCGTCTCCTGCCCGCGTGCCGCTCGGCAAGGCTTTGGCTCGGCCGCTCGGCCGGCGCTGAAGGAGTTAAGCTGCTGCTGCGGCGGCGGCGGTGAACTCAGAGGAACTGGCTCACGTGGCTAAGCTGCTGTTGCTATGGGAGGACGGCCAGACGGAGGAGAAAGATCCCTCTCTCCCTCTCTCTCTCCGTCTCTCTCTCCCTCCGTCTCCCTCTCTCTCTCCTCGTCTGCTCGCTCGCCCTCCCCTCCCCCCCGAACGAGAGCCGGCGCGGCTGGAAAACCAAACCGCTAATAGGACTGCATCGCTCTTGAACTCTCTCCCTCTCCTTCTCCCTCATTTTTCAAATAGCGTTCACCTTTTCCTTCCCTCCAGCTCTGTGAAACATCACTCTGTCACTTCCTCCCTCCCTCCCTCCCTCATCCCTCTCTCCGTGTTTTCCTCCCGTCACCGCCGGTGAGTCATAGAGACGCAGCACCAGGACATAAAAGCTGCAGCTTCCCCCTCGTAGGGGGGCCGTTACTTTAGACGAGAGGCAAATACGGGGCCGTAAAGTTGATTTAGTCGACTCAAATTATGTCAACGAACCTTTGAGGAAAAACGAGACGGAGCGAAAATGCTGGTCATGTGACGATAATTAAATGTATGATGCAACATCGTAGAGGAATAAAAACCAGACTAAAATGTAGATTACAGAATAAGAAAAAGGATAATGATGAGAGTTTAACGTAGATCTGAGTATCGTCTGCATAAACTGGTTCCTGGGAACTCGTCGCCAACGAGACCCGAGTTCAACCGGACCGATCACGGTTCACGGTCGGCCGACGGATACGAGAGAGAGAGAGACCTGCAGGGATGTTCAACCCTCGTTGATCACCAATCAATCAACCAGTCAGTCAGTCAGTCAATCAATATTCTGCAACTCAACCAAAGGTCCAGCTATACCTATATTACACATGTGCACGCACGTATATATACACACACGCATGTATACACGCGCACGCACGTATATACACGCACACATACGCGCACACGTACGTATACACGCACGTATACACGCACGTATACACACACGTATACACGCACACATATGTATACACACACACACGCACGTATGCACACGTACGTATACACGCGCACACGCACGTGTATGCGCGCACACGCACGTATACACGCATGTATATACACGCACACGCACGTATACACGCACGTATATACACGCACGCGAACACGTACATCTATACATGCATGCACACGTGTATACGCACACCCGAACGTATATATACACACACACACACACACACGCACGTATACACACGCACACGTACGTATACATGCACGTGCACGTATATACACGCACGGATACACACACGTATACACGCACACATATGTATACACACGCACATGCACGTATACACGCACGCGCACGTGTATACGCACACACGAACGTATACACGCATGTATGCACGCGCACGTACGTATACACACGCACGTATACACACGCACATGCGCGTATACACGCACACACGCATGCACGTATATACCCGCACACGTACGTATATACACGCATGCGCACGTGTATACGCGCACCCGAACGTATATATACACACACACACACACACACACACGCACGTATACACACGCGCACGTATATACGCGCACACGCACGTCTATACACGCACGCGTGTGGGCGTGTGGGTGTATATATATATATATATATATATATATATATATATATACATACACACACACACACACACACACACACACACACACACACACACACACACACACACACACACACACACACACACACACACACACACACACACACACACACACACATAGAGATGTTTCCTCCAAGAAAACAGAAATGGGCCTCCTTGAAATAAACTACACTTTCCCCACATTGGTTCAGTTCTTGGTGGCCCCCCTGGTCCCGGTCCGGAGCAGAACCAGAACTAGAACCAGAACTAGAACCAGAACTAGAACCAGAACTAGAACCAGAACCAGAACTAGAGCAGAACCAGAGCAGAACCAGAACTAGAACCAGAACCAGGTCTTCCTGCAGTTCCCTGCAGACTCCCCCGGCTGCTGTTTCTCTGCGTGTCGGGGAGATTTAGTGCTCGTGTCTCCGGCCTGAGCCTGACAGAGCCGGGGGGGGGAGGGGAGGCCCGGGAGGCCCGGCAGGCCCGGCCCGGCTTCAGATTACACTGTTTCCTTAGGCACCAGAAAACAAACCGCCAACACTCTGGATCCACTTACGGCCCGGCCCGCTACCTGCCCGTCAGCCGGAGACGCTGCACATGTGAATGATCAACCCCGGCAGCGTCGCAGCAGCTAAAGTCCAACCCTAACCCGGGAGGAACTACGGACCTCAGCAGAAACACGGGCCGGGCCCAGAACCCTCACGCAGGGGGATTTAAACCTGCAAACAGAACGTCTTTGTGCCCGAGAGGGAGAATCTGAACCACCTAGAGACCCGTTCCAGAGCAGTGTTTCCCAACCCTGGTCCTCCAGGGCCGGTGTCCTGCAGGTTTTAGATGTTTCTCTGCTTCAGCACCGTGATACAAGTACCTGTGTCATCAACAGAACTATCCAGACCTTGATGACAAGCTAATTAGGACCATTAATTAGAATCAGGTGTGATGATGAAGGGAAACAACTAAGGCCCCGTTTCCACATAGCCGGGTATTTACAAAAACGGATATTTCCCCCTCTACGTTTTCAAAATCTCTTCGTTTACACGGATCCGCATGAAAACGCTGTTAACGTCATGCCAGCCAATCAGAATCCTGGAAAAAACATCAACAAATGACACGTGTAACTTCCAGTTAAGGCTGATTTATGGTTCCGCGTTACACCAACACAGAGCTACGGCGTAGGGTACACGGCGACGCACACCGTACGGCATCGCCGCGTACCCTACGCCGTAGCTCTGCGTCGATTTAACGCAGGACCATAATTCAGGCTTTACTTCAAAGACGGAACGAGAGTCTTTGGTTTGGAGTGACAGAGAAGTGGAGTTACTTTTAAGTGTGACGTTAGAATATAAAACAGGTAAAATACAAGAAAATATTGACGGTTACAAACTAATTGTAAACACAGGTCGCACACATGACGCTGGTGACGTTTCTGTCTCATAATTTGACGTTCTGAAGCCTAAATCTCCGTTTTACTCTGTTTAGAAACGTGAAAACAGAGTTTTTCTAAATCTCCACTTTGGCCGAAGTTTTAAGAAATGATCGTTTTTGGAGACTTTGAGCTTCGTTTTCGTGTAAACGAACGGCCAAAACGCATGAAAACACCAGCATTTTTGCTCTGTGTAAACTAAAACATGCAGGACAGTGGGCCACGATCTCGCCTCTATTGACCCAGATAGATGGTCCTGTCGTCTGGAGGTTCTACCGGACACAGAACTAACCCCTAACCCTAAACCTCGAACCCCTAACTCTAACTCTAACCCTAACCCTGAACCTAACCCATAACCCTCACCCGAACATCTAACCCCTATACCATAACCACAAACCCGAACCTCTAACTGTAACACAAACCCCGAACTAGGCCTGAACGATTTTTGAAAATAATCTAAATTGCGATTTTTTTCCTCAATATTGCGATTCAATATGCGATTATTTTTTCCAGGTCCAGGTATTTTTCAACTACACAAGCAATAAATCTAGGGCTGCAGCTATCGAATATTTTAGTAATCGAGTATTCTACTGAAAATTCCATCGATTAATCGAGTAATCGGATAAAACATATATTTGTTTAGTTAAAGAGCAATTATAAACATACATAAGATGTTAGATGTTAATTGACATCAAGACTAAATTATATAATACAGTAGGTTCATGGCTGTGCATTTAAAAACCCTGAACTTACACCAGTTGACCAAATTCACTGATTCACTCAAAAAACTAAGGATCTTATCAAGAAATGTTCTTATTTCTAACCTAAAAATGCCATTACACCTGATAACACACATCACTTAAAATGTTAGGTGTTTTCCCACGTGTTTCAATTGAACTTTGCTTTGTGTCAAGCACATTTTAAGTTCTAGTTAAGTTTTAAGTTAGAGTTTTGGCAGTGTTCAAAATAAAATTATGAGCCCTGCTGTATTGGAGCACATTAGACACCAGCGCTACTTGTTTTATCCATGAATGACTACAGAGATAAAATGAAATGAAAACTACCCAGTTAGCTTCATTACGTTTTTATTTTTCTGACATTTTCTGCCTTTTCTTTTAGTTAAAACTGTAGCGGGAGCAGAGGTTTATATACCGGGTAAAGGCTGATTTATGGTTCCGCGTTACAAGAACGCAGAACGGTGCGCGTCGCTGCGTACCCTACGCCGTAGGCTACGGCGTAGCCGTGGACAGCCCGCACGGCAGCGCAGCCCCGCCAGCCGGACCGCCGCTCTCCGCCCTCGCTAGAGAGCGGCGTAGACTCTGCGCTGATTTAACGCGGAACATTTAGAGGGGGAACATTAGGAGAACGGACCAGAAGAATATAGCGTGGATTAAAAATAAAAGTTAGGCACTGAACTACATGTGTCTCCCGTCTGGGCCATTGCAGACTCATTGCCTGAGCATGGCATGTTACAAAACAAACATATCCGCCGCCTCTTTCTCCCCCCCTTTAACGTGCGCAGCGTCAGCCTCTTGTGTCGCATTAAATGTGGTCCGGGCGTAATACGAGGCTTTGAGCTGGTGAAATTAAACGAAAAAAAAAAAATAAATAAATAAAATAATTAATTAATTAAACGATTCCTCGAGGCAGAGAAAATTCCTCGATCATTTTTTGTAATCGAATTACTCGAATTATTCGAGGAATCGTTTCAGCCCTAAATAAATCAGTCTCTTTTATAATAAACAATGTCAGATTTATTTAAAGCACAGATTACAATAATAAAGAGAACAAATCTGTGTCTTTACCTCTTTAACACGTCTACACACGTCTGTACACGAGTGTTATGGGTCGTTCTCTCTGAACCCAATCACACCAAACCGGGTTCAACTTTAGCCAAAACGAGGCGTAGTTTAATAGAAAAACACAGAAAAACTCCCACAGGGAACAAAAAACCTTCCTCACAGGGAACTCAGAACTTCTTAACAAATAACTCAAAAATCACAGAGAGAAAAAAAACCACCAGCAAACTAACAAACAAACAAACCAACAAAGCTCAGAGTTAACAAAACGAACCAGCAATGAATAACTGGCAGCCGCTCTTTAACTTCTCCTCCTGATGAGCTGACGGGCTGCAGGTGGTTTAAGGCTGATTTATGGTTCCGCGTTACACCAACGTAGAGCCTACGCCGTAGGGTACGCGGTACACGCACCGTACGGTGCGCGTCGCCGCGTAACCTACGCCCGTAACCTACGGCGTAAGCTCTGCGTCGATTTAACGCGGAACCATAATTCAGGCTTCACAGCGCGACTCCACTCCTCGCCGCGCGCAGCTCCTCGCCACGCCGACTCCGCGCTCATATATTTAATACATTTATAAAGCCCATATATTTATAAATCCCCGCCTGGCCGAGCCCTAACGCTGAGGCCATGGTAGATTTAGGTTACACGCGGACATGCGGCACTGTTGACTTTTTTTTCCCTGCCGGCAACGTGACCAGATCACGTGACTGATCAAATCGCAGCCTTTGCGATTAGAAAATCTCCTTTTATCACATCGCGATATTATCGCAAATGCAATTAATCGTTCAGCCCTACTCCGAACCCTGACCTAAACCTTAACCAGAACCTCTAACCCTGAACCCCAACTCCTAATCCCTAACCCTAACTCTAAGCCTAACCCTACCGGGTGCAGAACTAACCCCTAACCCTGAACTAAACCCTAACCTTGACCCAAACCTCGGACCCCTAACCCTGAACCGAAACACAACCCCTTACTCCTAACTCGGGGCGGCAGTAGCTCAGGTGGTAGAGCGGGTCGTCCAATGATCAGAAGGTCGGCGGTTCGAATCCCGATCTGTCCCAGTTTGCTGTCGTAGTGTCCTTGGGCAAGACACCTTACTCACCTTACCCACCTTGCCCCGTGTGAATGTGTATGAATGTGTATGAATGTTGGTGTTGGTCGGAGGGGCCGTTAGGCGCGATATGGCAGCCACGCTTCTGTCAGTCTGCAGGGCAGCTGTGGCTACAAACGTAGCAGCTGTGGCTACAAACGTAGCTACCACCACCAGTGAGGATGTGTATGAATGAATGAATAATGATCTCTGTAAAGCGCTCTGGGTGCCTTGAAGGGTGCTTTATAAATCCAAGTCATTATTATTATTATTATTATTATTATTATTATTACTTACTATAACTCTAACCCCGACCCAAACCCCTAAATCAAACCCCGAAGCCCTAACCCTGATCCTAACCCGTAACTCTCACACAAACACCTAACCCCTATAGCATAACCACAAAGCTGAACCTCTAACTCCAACGCTAACCCCCAACCCCTAAACCAAACCCTGAAGCCCTAACTCAGACCCTGACCGGAACCCCAACCCCTTCTACTACTGTCATTTAGCAGACGCTTTTATCCAAAGTGACATCTCTGAGAGAATACACACACCATCCCGTAACTCTAACCCCTAACCCTGAACCGAACCCATAACCCTCAACCGAACCCCTAAACCATAACCCCCAATTCTAACCCAACCATTGCAGTGACAGTTGTCTCCAAGAGGGCACCGGGGGGAGGTCTAGAAGCAACCATCCTCTCAACGTGTCTTTGAATCAGTTGTACCGGTGGATTGGGACGGCATCGATGTTCACACAACAGAACAAGCTGACAGGCAATCAGACCAGTAACGGTGTGGAGGGTCCGGTTTATTTTCAAAACACCACTGGTGGGCTCTGACCCGTCCACAAACGGGAGACCAACCTGGTGGTAAACAGTTCTGACCGTTTCAGAGGTGTGAACCTCATCAAGAGTCCAGATGCTGCTTTTATTTCACACCACTCGTCACTTGTATACATCTACTCCCCCATGAAGAGGACGTCTGTAAAGGAGCTGACGCTCCGGTGTTGAGGACACAATCGCTACAAAACCGCCCCACTCTCTCAGGCCCCGTTTCCACATAGCCGGGTATTTACAAAAACGGATATTTCCCCCTCTACGTTTTGAAAAATCCCATTGTTTACACGATATCGTCTTCAAAATCTCTTCGTTTACACGAATCCGCATAAATACGCTGTTAACGTCATGCCAGCCAATCAGAATCCTGGAAAAAACATCAACAAATGACACGTGTAACTTCCAGTTAAGGCTGATTTATGGTTCCGCGTTACACCAACGCAGAGTCTACGGTGTAGGGTACGCGGGGACGCACACCGTACGGCGCATCGCTGCGTAGCCTACGCCGTAGGCTCTGCGTCGATTTAACGCGGGACCATAATTCAGGCTTTACTTCCAAGATGAACGAGAGTCTTTGGTTTGCAGTGACAGAGAAGTGGAGTTACTTTTAAGTGTGACTTTAGAATATAAAACAGGTAAAATACAAGAAAATATTGACGGTGGCCAAACTAATTGTAAACACAGGTCGCACACATGACGCTGGTGACGTTTCTGTCTCATAATGTGACGTTCTGAAGCCTAAATGTCCGTTTTCATCTGCTTAGACGCAAACGTGAAAACAGAGTTTTTGAAAATCTCCACTTTGGGTTTTCAGAAATGTTTTCAGAAATGATCGTTTTTGGAGACTTTGAGCTCCGTTTTCGTCGGAAAACGGCCAAAACGCATGAAAACGCCTCCGTTTTTGCTCCGTGTAAACGGGGCCTCACAGTTCACATGTCGACGTCTGTAACTGAGGATTGAAGCATCTCCCGTCCCCTTGACGACGTCCCAGCGTTCCCCTCCACTGCAGGCCTGCGCTAAGCGGGCGTGGAGGCCGGTGGAAGGTTCTCCTCCCGTCCCGGCCGGCCGGCCGGCTGCAGCGCCGCTGTGCCGTACAACAAACCAGCACAATGGACTGTAAGGTGAAACAAAGCTGGTACAGGCAGAAACGGCTGACTGATGTTTCCATTCACCGACTCCACATGAGCGGGGCAGTTTTATGTCCCGAGAACAGAGCCCCGGCCTCCGCCACCGAAACCCCCCCGCCCGGATCAAAACATTAAAAACCTGCATCTGTGACTACGTTTACATGCAGTCAAAATTTGGGTTATTGCTAATATTTCGGTCACTGAAACATTGGGAATATTCCATTTCCATGCGTGAGCAAACAGGGTTATCCCTGTATACATGGTCATTAATCATTTGGGAAATCTGGATCAAACCAGGAACGCACGGAGAACACCATGACACAATTCCCCTCATTTCTGCTTAATTCTTCCTGTATCCAAATCCAAAACAACAACAATAACAGCACGAGGCGGATAATCAACAGCCCAGTAGAAGTCGCCTTTCCCAGCGTCTTCCAGCGGAGCTTGATCTGGTCTGGCGTTCTTACAGATCCTGTTTCACGCAACTTTTCTCTCACCTTCTTGTAAATCTTCTATCCCGGTACTTTCTAGCGTCTACAAATGCAGAAATGTTCATATCCTTCATTACATTTATGAAGTGATTAGTCTCCTCCTGGTCTTGTTTCTCCATGTTTATAAGAACTTCCTGGACTCAAAAGACCAGGATTCCTTGCGACAAGAACATGCGCAGAAAACCAGGGGTTATTGGATTTTACATGGCCGTGCAAAACCGGGTTACTGCTAATATTCCGGTTTTAAAAGGGGTAATTGATGCATGGAAACGCAGTCACTGCTGCTCAGATCCGCAGCTTTCAGTCTCAGTTCAGACTTCCTGCAAAGGAATGTCCTTACAAGTCTACTGCACAGAGAACTTAACCGGTACGGGTCACGGTTAGGGGTGAGGTTGTGGTATAGGGGTTGAGGTTAGGGTTGTGGTATAGGGGTTGAGGTTAGGGTTGTGGTATAGGGGTTGGGGTTAGGGTTGTGGTATAGGGGTTGGGGTTAGGGTTGTGGTATAGGGGTTAGGGTTGTGGTATAGAGGTTAGGGTTGTGGTATAGGGGTTGAGGTTAGGGTTGTGGTATAGGGGTTGGGGTTAGGGTTGTGGTATAGAGGTTGAGGTTAGGGTTGTGGTATAGAGGTTGGGGTTAGGGTTGTGGTATAGAGGTTGGGGTTAGGGTTGTGGTATAGGGGTTGAGGTTAGGGTTGTGGTATAGAGGTTGAGGTTAGGGTTGTGGTATAGAGGTTGGGGTTAGGGTTGTGGTATAGGGGTTGAGGTTAGGGTTGTGGTATAGGGGTTGAAGTTAGGGTTGTGGTATAGAGGTTGAGGTTAGGGTTGTGGTATAGGGGTTGAGGTTAGGGTTGTGGTATAGGGGTTGAGGTTAGGGTTGTGGTATAGGGGTTGAGGTTAGGGTTGTGGTATAGAGGTTGAGGTTAGGGTTGTGGTATAGGGGTTGAGGTTAGGGTTGTGGTATAGGGGTTGAGGTTAGGGTTGTGGTATAGGGGTTGAGGTTAGGGTTGTGGTATAGGGGTTGGGGTTAGGGTTGTGGTATAGGGGTTGAGGTTAGGGTTGTGGTATAGGGGTTGAGGTTAGGGTTGTGGTATAGGGGTTGGGGTTAGGGTTGTGGTATAGGGGTTAGGGTTAGGGTTGTGGTATAGGGGTTGGGGTTAGGGTTGTGGTATAGGGGTTAGGGTTGTGGTATAGGGGTTAGGGTTGTGGTATAGGGGTTGAGGTTAGGGTTGTGGTATAGGAGTTGAGGTTAGGGTTGTGGTATAGGGGTTGAGGTTAGGGTTGTGGTATAGGGGTTGGGGTTAGGGTTGTGGTATAGGGGTTGGGGGTTAGGGTTGTGGTATAGGGGTTGGGGTTGTGGTATAGGGGTTGAGGTTAGGGTTGTGGTATAGGGGTTGAGGTTAGGGTTGTGGTATAGGGGTTGAGGTTAGGGTTGTGGTATAGGGGTTGAGGTTAGGGTTGTGGTATAGGGGTTGGGGTTAGGGTTGTGGTATAGGGGTTGGGGTTAGGGTTGTGGTATAGGGGTTGAGGTTAGGGTTGTGGTATAGGGGTTGAGGTTAGGGTTGTGGTATAGGGGTTGAGGTTAGGGTTGTGGTATAAAATTTTGTAAATAAAGTTGAAATGTTGAGAAAAATGTTGAAATATTGAGAAAAAAGTCAAAATTTCAAAAGGGTTATTGATACATGGAAACACAGTCACTGCAGCTCAGATCTGCAGCTTTCAGTCTCGTCTCAGTTCAGACTTCCTGCAAAGGAATGTCCTCACATGTCTGCTGCACAGAGAACTCAACCGGTACGGGTGACGGTTAGGGTTGTGGTATATGGGTTAGGGTTGTGGTATAGGGGTTGAGGTTAGGGTTGTGGTATAGGGGTTGGGGTTAGGGTTGTGGTATAGGGGTTAGGGTTGTGGTATAGGGGTTGGGGTTAGGGTTGTGGTATAGGGGTTGAGGTTAGGGTTGTGGTATAGGGGTTGAGGTTAGGGTTGTGGTATAGGGGTTGAGGTTAGGGTTGTGGTATAGGGGTTGAGGTTAGGGTTGTGGTATAGGGGTTAGGGTTGTGGTATAGGGGTTGAGGTTAGGGTTGTGGTATAGGGGTTGAGGTTAGGGTTGTGGTATAGGGGTTGGGGTTAGGGTTGTGGTATAGAGGTTGAGGTTAGGGTTGTGGTATAGGGGTTGGGGTTGTGGTATAGGGGTTGAGGTTAGGGTTGTGGTATAGGGGTTAGGGTTGTGGTATAGGGGTTGAGGTTAGGGTTGTGGTATAGGGGTTAGGGTTGTGGTATAGGGGTTGAGGTTAGGGTTGTGGTATAGGGGTTGAGGTTAGGGTTGTGGTATAGGGGTTGAGGTTAGGGTTGTGGTATAGGGGTTGGGGTTAGGGTTGTGGTATAGGGGTTGGGGTTAGGGTTGTGGTATAGGGGTTGGGGTTAGGGTTGTGGTATAGGGGTTGAGGTTAGGGTTGTGGTATAGGGGTTGAGGTTAGGGTTGTGGTATAGGGGTTGAGGTTAGGGTTGTGGTATAGGGGTTGAGGTTAGGGTTGTGGTATAGGGGTTGAGGTTAGGGTTGTGGTATAGGGGTTAAGGTTAGGGTTGTGGTATAGGGGTTAGGGTTGTGGTATAGGGGTTGAGGTTAGGGTTGTGGTATAGGGGTTGAGGTTAGGGTTGTGGTATAGGGGTTGAGGTTAGGGTTGTGGTATAGGGGTTGAGGTTAGGGTTGTGGTATAGGGGTTAGGGTTGTGGTATAGGGGTTGAGGTTAGGGTTGTGGTATAGGGGTTGAGGTTGTGGTATAGGGGTTAGGGTTGTGGTATAGAGGTTAGGGTTGTGGTATAGGGGTTGAGGTTAGGGTTGTGGTATAGGGGTTAGGGTTGTGGTATAGGGGTTGAGGTTAGGGTTGTGGTATAGGGGTTAGGGTTGTGGTATAGGGGTTAGGGTTGTGGTATAGAGGTTAGGGTTGTGGTATAGGGGTTGAGGTTAGGGTTGTGGTATAGGGGTTAGGGTTGTGGTATAGGGGTTGAGGTTAGGGTTGTGGTATAGGGGTTAGGGTTGTGGTATAGGGGTTGAGGTTAGGGTTGTGGTATAGGGGTTGAGGTTAGGGTTGTGGTATAGGGGTTAGGGTTGTGGTATAGGGGTTAGGGTTGTGGTATAGGGGTTGGGGTTAGGGTTGTGGTATAGGGGTTGAGGTTAGGGTTGTGGTATAGGGGTTAGGGTTGTGGTATAGGGGTTAGGGTTGTGGTATAGGGGTTGGGGTTAGGGTTGTGGTATAGGGGTTGGGGTTAGGGTTGTGGTATAGGGGTTGGGGTTAGGGTTGTGGTATAGGGGTTAGGGTTGTGGTATAGGGGTTAGGGTTGTGGTATAGGGGTAGGGGTTAGGGTTGTGGTATAGGGGTTGAGGTTAGGGTTGTGGTATAGGGGTTGGGGTTAGGGTTGTGGTATAGGGGTTGAGGTTAGGGTTGTGGTATAGGGGTTAGGGTTGTGGTATAGGGGTTAGGGTTGTGGTATAGGGGTTGAGGTTAGGGTTGTGGTATAGGGGTTGAGGTTAGGGTTGTGGTATAGGGGTTGAGGTTAGGGTTATGGTACAGGGGTTGAGGTTAGGGTTGTGGTATAGGGGTTGAGGTTAGGGTTGTGGTATAGGGGTTAGGGTTATGGTACAGGGGTAGGGGTTAGGGTTGTGGTATAGGGGTTAGGGTTGTGGTATAGGGGTTGAGGTTAGGGTTGTGGTATAAGGGTTGAGGTTAGGGTTGTGGTATAGGGGTTGAGGTTAGGGTTGTGGTATAGGGGTTGAGGTTAGGAGATACAGACAACTTTTACAAGTCAACGCAGCCAATCTAAAAGGAGCAACAAAAGGAATTCAAGCGGAGAGAAGCCGCGTGGCCATAAAACGCAACAGCCGGGCGACCAAACAACAGCATACCTAGGTTACATGGCGCGTAGCCGCTGGTTGTGGCCTGCGTTGCTATGTAGAACCATAAACCACTAATGAGAAGTACTGGACCCAGAATCAGACCACCCCCTTGCACCACGGCTGACCCGTCAACCACCCAGCCGAAAACAACAACCACCATTTTTCAGGAACAGAGAGGAGGTCGTGGTTCCTCCAGATTACCCCCCCTTGGGCGTTTGTGAACGACGCTACGTTAACAACGCTACGTTCACGACTCCCCAACAACACGGTACCTGGTACCGCCACCGATACCTAGGGAAGGCAAGTTTATTTATGTACAATTCCACACAAGGTCATTCAAAGTGCTTTACATCAACATTAAAAGTGGCAAGACACAATTAAAACATAAATAACAAATAAAATGATAAGAAAAGAGGTAAAATAATAGAAAGCAGGTTCATCTCATTCTTAAAATGGCAAGAATTGTTTCTATACAGTCAAAACGTACAAAGACCAGTTCAAATACAGTATTACAAAAGTAATCTGTAACAATTTGTACAGTGAATTAAACCAATTTGACAATTCTACGCCACAATGCCTGTTTCCAGGTCTTATTTCCATAACTTAGCACGGTTTTCACACAACTGACAAGAGTTACATTTCTATACGGTCAAAACGTACAAAGACTGGGTCAAATACAGTATTACAAAGTAATCTGTGCCGATTCGTGCGGGGAATCAAACCAATTTGACAATTCTACATCACAATTCCTGCATTCAGGGATTATCCATAACTTTGCGCGGTTGTCAAGAAGTATTTAATTTAAGAGTACGCTTGAATAACAAATAATATGAAATAAAATGATGAGAAAAGAGGTAAAATAATAAAAAGCACAACCAGTAGAGTCCAGCAGGTCAGTATTTAATAAACCAGTAATGTTTTTAGTCCTGATTTAAAGGATCTACAGTTGCAGCAGACCTCAGGTCTACAGGAAGTTTGTCCCACCGGTGAGGAACAGAATAACTGAACGCCGCCGATACCTCTGTCTGTTACCGGGTCACCTGCCGGGCTCGGGGATCGGCCAGAAACCCCGTTCAGAGCAGCGTTCATACATAACGGTGACAAACGGCAACCTTCGTCTACGGCAACCAACAAAGACGTCAGATACTCCACAATACTGCCAGAACATCGTACCATCAAGGGTTTACAAACACAATCCTGATTCTCCGGGCCAATCCCAATGTGCACCCTACTTTCTACCACTAGCCCTCAAAATGAAGCCACAAACTTTAGGGCCTTTGTAATGTTCCCTAGGGATTGGGACACCACCTGCTCCGTCACTGCGTGGTTTACGTTCGGGTACGTAAGCGACTGCGTAGTTACGTTTGCACAAACGTCACATCATATCAGGAAGCCCAGAGATAAAAGCTGTTTAAGGCTGCTTTCACACCTGTCCCGTTAGGAGCAGTTGTTCCGGAACAGGGAACGTTTCCCCTCAAGCCGAGATCTCCTAGGAGAGGTTAGGGTTCGGTTCTCGGCTCGCTTCCATTCCAGACCTGAAACGGTTCATTTTTTTTATTTGTAGTGAGAACATAATCCACACAGCAAACGATACAACTCCATTCATGTGTATGTGCGACCGCGGTTCAAGGAGAAGAGTCGGTGCTTCCACCACCTTCTCTCCTATTGGACGAGCCGAGATGTCGTCCCAGTGCGGCACGGTGAAATTAAACAATGTTCAATTCGGGCTGGGTTTGCGCAGCGCAAACCCTGCGGCAGGCGCCTCTCGCCCGCCGCTGAGCTCCGCTCTGCGCCGAGCGCACATAAATGAATGGATAAAGCCTGATTTATGGTTCTGCGTTACACCAACGCAGAGCCTACGCCGTACCCTACGGCGTAGGTTCTGCGTTGGTGTAACGCGGAACCATAAATCGGCCTAAAGCCGCGGCTGCGGTCTGCGCTTTGCACCCTCTCTGTGAAAGGGCCTTGTTGTTTATCCCGGGGTACAGAAGAGGAAACTCCTTCCACGTTCATTTGACCAATCAGAGAGCAGCTGGTTCGTGCGTGGCATTTGTTAACAGCTTTGAACCGCTACAGACAGTTGCCTTGTGAACTAAAACCCCACAAACGAGAAACGAAACAACTGTATCGATTTAGTCCCTGAATCGGAACAAAACAAACGGGCCACAGGTGTGAAAGCACTCTTAATTTCAGCTGTAGCGCTGTTAATATGCCACTTTATTAAGTTTTAATATTTTTTCAGGCGTAAAAGTAACCGTTAAGATCCCCAACCTGGGCTCAGTTTAGCCAAATAACGCCTGTTAAGAAATTTGACCTGATGTTTTCGGGGATGAGAAGAGCCGCCGGCTCGGGAGCTGATTTATGGTTCTGTGTTAAATCGACGCAGAGCCTACGGCGTACGCCGCGCGTCACCGCGTAACCTACGCCGTAGGCTCTGCGTTGGTGTAACACGGAACCATAAATCAGCCTTTATTCTGGCGAGATCTGAAGATACAACGCAACAACGAGCAAGCGAGTGATTATATACATTCACTGAGTGAATATTATGAAAGTAAAATATATATTTCTCGCTAGAAATGTAATCTAAATGCATTTTTATGCAGAAACTAACTAATCAAAAGCTTGTTTTTAGGACATTCAACACCTGTTTAAAACAGGTATTAGATGCCGTAATAGGCCGCCCCCAGGACCGGTCTACGGTAGCGGTAGCGTCTAGATTAGCGTGTCTGACCCCCCAGGACCGGTCTACGGTAGCGTCTAGTGTCCCCCCCAGGACCGGTGCCTTGCTCAGAGGCCCCGGCAGCTCGGATTGACACACTTCCACTAATCTAATCTGGAATCTGCAGCAGTGAATTCACTCAGCCGGCTGAGCTAAGCCGCCGCTAATGAGACTGTAGCCGGACCAGGACACACACACACACACACACACACACACACACACACACACACACACACACACACACACACACACACACACACACACACACACACACACACACACACACACACACACACACACACACACACACACACACACACACGAGGGGGCTGGGAACATGTTGTTTTCAGGGAAATACAACCAGCGACGTCATTGTTGTTGTTTTCACCGGGGGCTACCCGCTCCCATAGGTGCCCCCGGTACCGTGGGGGACCCTGTAGGACCAGGACCCTGCAGGTCAATCCTCCCCGGAGACAAGCCGGCCATTGCTCCTCCCTGGCATTCCTGCCCCCCTGGGTGGGGGGGGGCACCCTGGTCCAGGTCTGGGGGGTCCAGGTCTGGGGGGTCCAGGACCTCGTCAGGGGGGTGAACCATAAACCCCAGCAGCAGCAGGATTAGTTTCTGCAGCTGATCTGACGCACAAGCCGCTACTCCGTTAGCTGCCGAGTCGCTAGCTGCTACTCCGTTAAGCCTGAGTTATGGTTCTGCGTCAAATCGACGCCGTGCCAACACCGTCACCGTGACGCCGTCGTGAACCTTCAGACTTCTCCGTCACTCCATTTCTCCACGGTGCAGTTCCCCCCGCGGCCGCTAGTTAGCGATCTTTTCCTGAATGGTTTATCCGACTTTTTCCGGTCACAGTAAATCAAAGAGATAAGGACAACTATTGTGCAAAAACCAAAACAAAAAAAAAAAATCACACATACATGAAAAAAAGAGGATGAAAGTTCACGACTGTTTCAAACCGGAAACCGGAAATGCGTTGCTACCGAGCGAACCAATCACAGCCCTCTCCGTCTGCGTCGCCTCCACTGGTAGTTACAATTTTTGGGAGATACGCGTCAGTGACGGCGTCAGTGACGGCGTGTGGTCAGCGTCGACGCGTAGCACACGCCGTAGGCACGCCGTCGTTTTGACACAGAACCAGAACTCAAGCTTTAGCCGACGAGTTGCTAGCTGCTACTCCGTTAGCCGACGAGTCGCTAGCCGGCGGCTCGACCACGTCGCGCCTGCAGGTGCCGGATCGGTGCCGCTGGGCTATGGGTCCGGCTGAAAACACGCCGCAGAAACGGCCTGAAGGACACGTGGGATGACCGGAGGAACGGAGGAACAACCTCACAACCTCAGGACCTCACAATATTAAATATAATACAGAAAAGTGTTTTATTTGCCTTTAAAGCAGAAACTGCTTCCAAACTGCACTCAGGATTTGGTCCAAATAAAAGAAACTATGACCTGAAACTCATGTTTGAGATGACGACAATAAGAACTAATATTAAAAAGAGATGGACATCAATTAATGCAAGAGAAATATGGAATAGTTGTGACAACGACCTAAATATTGCAGTTCTATCTACAAATTTAAGAAAACGATTAAAGAAAATATTGTAAATAAATATAAAACACTATAAGTATAAAGTGCATTATCAAAATCATTCTAGAATGTGAAACGTTAATTTTATATTTTGTCTTCTTTATGTTTGTTTTCATGGATTAATGTTAATGTTTCAGATTTAAGTCGATCACCAGATAAAAACTGTAGAAGCTTCGGCTTCAGCTGCAGCTTTTCGGCTAAGGCAATGTTTATTTTACTTTATTCAACTTTTGTTTTGTAAAAATGGCTTAAGGCTTAAGACCGAAATAAAGACTATTCATTCATTCATTCATTCATTCAACCCCAGAATTTCACAACCTCAGACATTCAGGCGACTCCTGCTAGGCCCAACATGCAATAATACAAGCAGATCAATCGATTATTGGTTGTATCTGGTCAAACTAGATGCTAAAGTTAGCATTCAGGACCCCCCCCGTGTTTAGGGAACTGGTCCCACACGGATGTTTGAAATCAGCACCGTCCTGGACGAGCTGCTGGGAACTAGAGACGGGAACAGAACCAGAACTGAACCAGAAGTGCAGGGGTGCCAGGGGGGCGCCCTGGGGTGCCCCCTGGACGACCCCCTGGCCCTTTGTCTGACCACAGAAACGCTACGTGGAGCCGTTGAAGTTGTGTTGAGTTCGGTGCCAACAACCCAGAACCGGGACCAGGACCAGGACTGGTTCCGCGGGTCCGTGATAGAGTAGAACCTTACAAACCTCGGAACCTCGAAACCTCGGAGACCTCACAACCTCGGAACCTCACAAACCTCACGATTAGAGTACAGCTGTAGTCTATCACTAACAAGTCCTCTCCCGGGGTAACCATGCCGACGGCGGTTCGTCACAAGGTTCAACAAGGTCCTACTAGGTCTAACAACCTCAGTAAACCTGTGTAAACCGGGCCATGACAAGGTTCTAGTCCTGATCAGATCCAGATCCAGATCCAATGTCTAGTCCTACCAATAATACAATCGATCAATCGATTATTGGCTGTATCTGGACAAGCTAGGAACCTACTAGGTCCAACAAGGTCCTACAACCTCATACCACGGAATCTCAGAACCTTACAAACCTAGGAACATAACAACCCTTGGAACCTCATAACCTCGTAACCTAGGAACCTCACAACCTCGGAACCTAGGAACCTCATAACCTCGTAACCTAGGAACCTCACAACCTCGTAACCTAGGAACCTCACAACCTCGTAACCTAGGAACCTCACAACCTAGGAACCTCACAACCTAGGAACCTCATAACCCTAGGAACCTCATAACCTCGTAACCTAGGAACCTCACAACCTAGGAACCTCACAACCTAGGAACCTCATAACCTCGTAACCTAGGAACCTCACAACCTAGGAACCTCACAACCTCGTAACCTAGGAACCTCACAACCTCATAACCTAGGAACCTCACAACCTCGTAACCTAGGAACCTCACAACCTCGTACCCTAGGAACCTCACAACCTCGTAACCTAGGAACCTCACAACCTCGTACCCTAGGAACCTCACAACCTCGTACCCTAGGAACCTCACAACCTCGTACCCTAGGAACCTCACAACCTCGTACCCTAGGAACCTCACAACCTCGTACCCTAGGAACCTCACAACCTCGTACCCTAGGAACCTCACAACCTCGTACCCTAGGAACCTCACAACCTCGTACCCTAGGAACCTCACAACCTCGTAACCTAGGAACCTCATAACCCTAGGAACCTCATAACCTCGTAACCTAGGAACCTCACAACCTCATAACCTAGGAACCTCACAACCTCACAAACCTAGGAACCTCACAACCTCGTAACCTAGGAACCTCACAACCTCGTACCCTAGGAACCTCACAACCTCGTACCCTAGGAACCTCACAACCTCGTACCCTAGGAACCTCACAACCTCGTAACCTAGGAACCTCATAACCCTAGGAACCTCATAACCTCGTAACCTAGGAACCTCACAACCTCGTAACCTTACAACCTCGTACCCTAGGAACCTCACAACCTCGTAACCTAGGAACCTCACAACCTCGTACCCTAGGAACCTCACAACCTCACAAACCTAGGAACCTCACAACCTCGTACCCTAGGAACCTCACAACCTCGTACCCTAGGAACCTCACAACCTCGTACCCTAGGAACCTCACAACCTTGTAACCTAGGAACCTCAAAACCTCGTAACCTAGGAACCTCACAACAGGGTCCAACAAGGTCCAACAACCTCAGTAAACCTGTGTAAACCTGGCCATGACAAGGTTGTAGTCCTGATCAGATCCAGATCCAATGTCTAGTCCTACCAATAACACAAGCAGATCAATCGATTATTGGCTTAATCTGGACAAACTAGATGCTAAAGTTAGCATTCAGGACCAAAGAAAGAAACAGTTCCCAGGAACCTTACAACCACAAACCTAGGAACCTAAGCTGGTCACAACCTCGTAACCTTAAAACCCTTGGAACCTTACAAACCACGGAAACGAACAAACTTCGGAACCTCACAACCTCGTAACCTCCCAACCTCGGAACCTAGGAACCTTACAATCTCGGAAACTAACAAACCTAGGAACCTAGAAACCTCACAATATAGGAACCTCACAACAGGGTCCAACAACCTCAGTAAACCTGTGTAAACCGGTCCACGACAAGGTTCTAGTCCTGATCAGATCCCATGTTTATTCTCTCTACCAAAAATACAAGCAGATCAATGGATTATTTGGCTGTATCTGGACAAACTAGACCCCAGAGAAAGAAGTAGTTCCTCCTCGGACAAACCTGGGAACCTCAAAACCTTGGAACCTAATAATCTAGGAACCTCACAAACCTAGGAACCTCACAACAGGGTCCAACAACCTCAGTAAACCTGTGTAAACTGGGCCACGACAAGGTTCTAGTCCTGATCAGGTCCAGATCCAAAAATACAAGCAGATCAATCGATTATTGGTTGTATCTGGACAAACTCACAACCTACTAGGTCCAACAACCTCACAACCTATGTAAACCTGTGTAAACCGGGTCATGACAAGGTTCTAGTCCTGATCAGATCCAGGTCTAGATCCAATGTTTACTCTCTCTACCAAAAATACACGCAGATCAATCGATTATTGGCTGTAATCTGGACAAACTAGATGCTAAAGTTAGCATTCAGGACCAAAGAAAGAAGCAGTTCCTAGGAACCTCAGCTGGTCGCAACCTTAGAAACCTCAAACCTAGGAACCTCAAACCTCACAAAACTCAGAACATCAGAACCTCACAACAGGGTCCAACAACCTCAGTAAACCGGGTCATGACAAGGTTCTAGTCCTGATCAGATCCAGATCCAAAGTCTAGTCCTACCAAAAATACAAGCAGATCAATCGATTATTGGCTGTATCTGGACAAACTAGATGCTAAAGTTAGCATTCAGGACCAAAGAAAGAAGCAGTTCCTAGGAACCTCAGCTGGTCGCAACCTCAGGAACCTCACAACCCAAGGAACCTCACAAACCTCACAACCTACTAGGTCCAACAAGGTCCAACAACCTCATTAAACCGGTCTACGACAAGGTTGTAGTCCTGATCAGATCCAGTCCTATGTCTAGTCCTACCAATAACACAAGCAGATCAATTGATTATTGGCTGTATCTGGACAACCTTAGAACCTACTAGGTCCAACAACCTCACAACCGCAGAATCTCAGAACCTTACAACCCTAGGAACCTCGGAACCCTAGGAACCTAGTAGGAACCTCACAACCTAGTAACCTCACAAACCTTGGAACCTCACAACAGGGTCCTACAACCTCAGTAAACCAGGCCACGACAAGGTTCTAGTCCTGATCAGATCCCATGTTTATTCTCTCTACCAATAACACAAGCAGATCAATGGATTATTTGGCTGTATCTGGACAACCTAGACCCCCACCCCAGAGAAAGAAGTAGTCCCTCCTCGGGCAACCCTAGGAACCTTACAAACCTCACAAACCTAGGAACCTTACAACCTCGTAACCTAGGAACCTATGTAAACCGGGTCATGACAAGATTCAAGACCGGATCAGATCCTGATCCAGATCCAATGTTTACTCTCTCTACCAAAAATACAAGCAGATCAATTGACTATTGGCTGTAATCTGGACAAACTAGATGCTAAAGTTAGCATTCAGGACCAAAGAAAGAAACAGTTGCTAGGAACCTCGGAACCTACTAGGTCCAACAAGGTCCTACCTCAGAACCTCAAACCTCAGTAAACCTATGTCGCGACACGACAAGGTTCTAGTTCTGATCAGATCCAGGTCTAGATCCAATGTTTAATCTCTCTACCAATAATACAAGCAGATAAATTGATTATTGGCTGAATCTGGACAAACTAGATGCTAAAGTTAGCATTCAGGACCAAAGAAAGAAGTAGTTCCTAGGAACCTAGTCTGGTCGCAACCTCAGGAACCTCACAAACCTCACAACCTCACAAACCTAGGAACCTCACGACCTAGGAACCAGTAGGTCTAACTAGGTCCAACAACCTCACAACCTGAGTAAACGGGGCCACGACAAGGTTCTAGTTTTATTTTGGATTATTTGGATGTATATGGACAACCTAGACCCGAGAGAAAGAAGTAGTCCCTCCTCAGACAAACCTAGGAACCTCACAACCTCACAACCGCAGAATCTCAGAACCTTACAATCCTAGGAACCTAATAATAACAAACCTTACAAACCTTAGAACCTCACAACCTTGTAACCTCACAACAGGGTCCAACAAGGTCCTACAACCTGTGTAAACCTGTGTAAACCGGGCCATGACAAGGTTCTAGTCCTGATCAGATCCAGATCCAAATAACACAAGCAGATCAATGGATTATTTGGATGTATCTGGTCAAACTAGACCCCCACCCCAGAGAAAGAAGTAGTCCTTCCTCGGACAAACCTCACAAACCTAGGAATCTGTGTAAACCGGCCACAACAAGGTTCTAGTCCTGATCAGATCCAGGTCTAGATCCAATGTTTACTCTCTCTACCAAAAATACAAGCAGATCAATCGATTATTGGCTGTATCTGGACAAACTAGATGCTAAAGTTAGCATTCAGGACCAAAGAAAGAAGCAGTTCCTAGGAACCTAGGCTGGTCGCAACCTCACAAACCTCACAACCTAGGAACCTCACAACCTACTAGGTCCAACAACCTCACAACCTCAGTAAACCTGTGTAAACTGGGCCACGACAAGGTTCTAGTCCTGATCAGATCCAGATCCAAATAACACAAGCAAATCAATCGATTATTGGCTGAATCTGGACAAACTAGACCCCAGAGAAAGAAGTAGTGCCTCCTCAACAACAACCTAGGAATCTCACAAACCTCCCAATCTTAGAACCTAGGAACGTAGTAGGAACCTAATAACCTCGGAACCTTACAACTAGCAACCTCACAACATGGTCCAACAAGGTCCTACAACCTCAGTAAACCTGTGTAAACCGGGCCATGACAAGGTTCTAGTCCTGATCAGATCCAGATCCAAAGAACACCAGCAGATCAATCGATTATTGGCTGTATCTGGACAACCTTAGAACCTACTAGGTCCAACAACCTCACAAACCTAGGAGTAGGAACCTTAAAACCCTAGGAACCTAATAACCCAGGAACCTAGTAACCTCACAACTAGGAACCTAATAACCCAGGAACCTAATAACCCAGGAACCTAATAACCCAGGAACCTAGTAACCTCACAACTAGGACCAACAACCTCAGTAATCTCCAAAAAAACAGCAGATCAATCGATTCTCTTCACTCCAACAAGGTCCAACAACAACAGAATCAGAACCAGGGCCGGTTCCCTGAAGAAGTAGTCCCCCCCAGGCGGAGGGAGACTCGGACCAGGACCAGAACCAGGTCCAGGTCCGGCTAGCTCTTACCGTGTCCCGGCCGCTCACGGCCCGGATGACCCCGGACCT
>NC_084605.1:1642029-1645000 GCF_033807715.1 Cololabis saira | reverse complement strand
TGTGTGTGTGTGTGTGTGTGTGTGTGTGTGTGTGTGTGTGTGTACGTGTACTGACATACACACACACACACACACACACATGTGAGTGAGGACAACAGTTCCTCAGTTCCAAGTCTGCTGAGTCCAATATTGACATACAGGGAACTGGAACTACTGGATACTACCAAGACACTACCAAGATACTACCAAGATACTACCAAGATAATACCAAGATACTACCAAGATACTACCAAGACACTACCAAGATAATACCAAGATACTACCAAGATACTACCAAGACACTACCAAGATACTACCAAGATACTACCAAGATACTACCAAGACACTACCAAGATACTACCAAGATACTACCAAGATACTACCAAGATACTACCAAGATACTACCAAGATACCACCAAGACACTACCAAGATACTACCAAGACACTACCAAGATACTACAAATATACTACCAAGACACTACCAAGATACTACCAAGACACTACCAAGATACTACCGAGATACTACCAAGATACTACCAAGATACTACCAAGATACTACCAAGATACTACCAAGATACTACCAAGATACTACCAAGACACTACCAAGATACTACCAAGATACTACCAAGATACCACCAAGATACTACCAAGACACTACCAAGACACTACCAAGACCAAGATACTACCAAGACACTACCAAGATACTACCAAGATACTACCAAGACACTACCAAGATACTACCGAGATACTACCAAGATACTACCAAGATACTACCAAGATACTACCAAGATACTACCAAGATACTACCAAGACACTACCAAGATACTACCAAGACACTACCAAGACCAAGATACTACCAAGATACTACCAAGATACTACCAAGATACTACCGAGATACTACCAAGATACTACCAAGATACTACCAAGACACTACCAAGATACTACCAAGACACTACCAAGACCAAGACACTACCAAGATACTACCAAGATACTACCAAGACACTACCAAGATACTACCAAGATACTACCAAGATACTACCAAGACACTACCAAGATACTACCAAGATACTACCAAGATACTACCAAGATACTACCAAGACACTACCAAGATACTACCAAGATACTACCGAGATACTACCGAGATACTACCGAGATACTACCAAGATACTACCAAGATACTACCAAGATACTACCGAGATATTACCAAGATACTACCAAGATACTACCGAGATACTACCGAGATACCACCGAGATACTACCGAGATACTACCAAGATACTACCAAGATACCACCAAGATACTACCAAGATACTACCAAGATACTACCAAGATACTACCAAGATACTACCGAGATACTACCGAGATACTACCAAGATACTACCAAGATACTACCAAGACACTACCAAGGCACTACCAAGACACTACCAAGATACTACCAAGACACTACCAAGACACTACCAAGATACTACCAAGATACTACCAAGACACTACCAAGATACTACCGAGATACTACCGAGATATTACCAAGATACTACCAAGATACTACCAAGATACTACCAAGACACTACCAAGATACTACCAAGATACTACCAAGATACTACCAAGATACACGCCCCTCTCCCCACATCGTTTTGGAACATACAACACTAGATACAGTACAACATTCTTCCAAAAAGACTTAAATAATAAAAATAACAGTATTATTAGTTTTATTTTAGTTTTAAACTTCATATTATCTGATGGGAAAACGATGAGAGCCAAATCTGGCGAGAGTGTGTTGCTCAGACAGAGACAGGTCTCAAACAAAGTTCATTTTTTCCTAATCTGTCGGTCTTTTGGTGTCAGAATGTTCAGAAGGTTTGTGGCTTTTGAAAAATGGGTCCCATATTTACTTAGGTTACTATGGGGCGAAGGAATTGGTAATAATCTGTGCTCACGTTCACTTTTCCCATAGGACTCAATAGACTCAGGACCTACTTCCGGTCTCCTAAGGGGGCGTGGCAGTCACGTGACACAGATACAGGAAACACAACCGTAGTGGGCTGTCTCGGTTATAGAACGTCTCTGACTATAGGTCCTGGGTAACTACCGGCGGTTCTGGGTAACTATAGAAACTAGGGGGGGTATCCACTAGGGCAAGGGTCGGCAACCCGCGGCTCTAGAGTCGCATGCAGCTCTTCAGCGCCGCCCTAGTGGCTCCTGGAGCTTTTTCAAAAATGTTTGACCTTTTTTTTCCTTTTTTTTTTCTTCTTTTCTTCCTTTTTCTAAATTTCTCTTCTCTTTTTTTCTTCTTTTTTTCTTTTTTTCCTCTTCTTTTTTCCTTTTTTCTCTTTTTTTCTTCCTTTTTCCTTTCCTTTTTAATTTCGAAATTTCGAAACTTTTTTCTCGACATTTCAATTTTTTTCTCGACATTTCAACTTTTTTCTCAATATTGAACGTCTCTGCCCCCCCCCCCCCCCCCTGGTTGCTATAGTTACCCAGGACGGGCGGTGTCTCTGGCTCCGCCCCCCCCCCGGTTGCTATAGTTACCCAGGACGGGCGGTGTCTCTGGCTCCGCCCCCCCCCCGGTTGCTATAGTTACCCAGGACGGGCGGTGTCTCTGAATCAGCCTCCTGGACCCCCGCCGTCGCCGTGGTGACGTGATGGGTGACGGGCGGGGGGAGGGCGGGGGCGACGCCCCCCGTAGAACCGCTAGCCAGATGCAGCGCGGCTCGGCGTCGCTGCAGTCCACGCCCACCGAGCACTGGAACCGCCACGCGTGGCCCGCCGGCGCCGGGGCCACGGCCGGGGCCGGGGCCGCCGCCCTCAGCATGGCACCCTGGGGGGCCATGCTGAGGGTGTCACATCTTCAGAGGAGGAGAGGGAGGCTGGTGCTGGATCCTGGATCATCCTGGATCTGGTCCTAGATCTGGTCCTAGATCTGTTCCTAGATCTGTTCCTAGATCTAGGTTCGGTAGATCTCCTGGCTTCTCCGGGGTCAGAGTTCCTTGTGA